>NC_064418.1:30660000-30665000 GCF_023375975.1 Astyanax mexicanus
CCTTGCCTTCCTCTCTGACTATTCTCTTGCCTTATCCCTTTACTCCTGATTGATCCTGACACTACGTTCTGGTGTGTTGTTATTTATTGCTGCTCTGTTGTTCACTAGTTGTACATTGTACACCAATCCCTTTGGGATCCAGTTAACAATAAACCTGTGTTTTTTAATCAGCACTTGTATAATAGTCTCATCTTGTCCTGCCCTGGTGACAGGTGTTTGAAACTCCAGCAGCACTGCTGTGCCTGGTCCACTCGTACCAGCACAACACACACTATTAACACACCACCACCATGTCAGTGTGTGGAGACGTGGATGGAGAATGGAGAACAGTGTATGCAGAGTGTATTAATAATGCATGCATAAAATTTAGAATCTGAGTTTGGACATATTGTTCTCTTAAAAGTCAAGACATAGTATTTCTTCTTTATTTATTAATTTGAAGATTTTACTGTGATATTAAGCAGTATGTTTATTGAAAAGGGCAAAAATGTCTTCAACCAATATTTTTTCTTTTGATAACTCGTTCTCATACAGTTTACTGATTCCAACTTTAGAGGCATGTGCGTGTGTGTGTGTGTGTGTGTGTGTGTGCGTGCTTGTGTGGTTTTTCTGGAGGGATTTTTGCAGGCTTGTTTACATCCTAATTCTCAGTGGTGAAACTTCAAACCTCAAACTTTGCTATTCTGTTTAATCATTTCTGGAGAGGATCCATATAGATTTATTTTGACATGAACTGCCCATTTTCCTTCTGGAAGATTCGTTATCTACACTACATGCTGATGAGCAAAGTTTGGCCTTTTTTCTTTTGTTTTCTGCAGATTAGTCTTTTCACTCATGTGTGTGTGTCTGTCCTATGTTGTGTGTTTGTATGTTACATATATATGATAATATTTTGTTTCAATGTAATAATTCTCAAAAAAAAAAAAAAAAATTTGAGAATCCACCCCGGGGTGGTATTGTTAATATCATGGACACAAGGACTGGTTGATTTCATGTTGTTTTAAAACCCTGATTGCTTTATAGTAGTGTTGTATACTTGTATACAAATTCATTACATTTTCTATAAACATTTTCAGTATTCATATGAGTGTTTTTGAATTTTTATTTTTATTTTACACTACAGCTCTGGAAAAAGTTTCTTTGATTTTACCAAATTGAAAACATCTTGAATATAATCAAGAGGAAATTGGACGATCACAAGCCATCTAACCAAGCTGAACTGCTTGAATTTTTGCACCAGGAGTGGCATTAAGTTATTCAAAAGCAGTGTATAAGACTGGTGGAGGAGAACATGCCAGGATGCATGACAACTATGATTAAAAACCAGGATTATTCCACCAAATATTGATTTCTGAACTCTTAAAACTTTATAAATATGAACTTGTTTTCTTTGCATTATTTATGGTCTAGAAGCTCTGCATCTTTTTTGTTATTTCAGCCATTTCTCATTTTCTGCAAATAAAGCAAAATCATAGAAACTGATTCAGAAACTAAAGTGGTCTCTTAATTTTTTCCAGAACTGTATATGTAGCTGGCTCATTGGCAGAAAATAACATTAGAGGACACATGCAATAGTACATAGTGTGGTATAGTAATGATGTGTTTATTTATTTTCTCCTCAGGGAAGACACACCTCACAGAACAGGCTCTGATGGCCAGAACCGTAAAGAGGTCAGAAATGAATAATTATGTATTTTTATGGGTTTCATGTACAGTGTGGTACTGTGTTTGATAGTTGCCAATCTGCATAAAAATAAAACACTGAACTGCAGAGCTGTCTCTTCTCTCTCTCTCTCTCTCACACTTTTTTGAAGATATATGTGTCCTTGAGACAAAAGAGAGAAAGGATTTTGCTCAATCTGAACTCCAGTCTCAGCAGAGAGAGAGGGAAAGAGAGAAGGGGGGTAGGAGAGAAGGAATGAAGGAAGGAGAGAGAGAGAGAGACACTGAGAGAGAGAGAAAGGGAGGTACAGGGAAAGAGTGAATCAAAAGGCTGGAAATCCGCGGTGGAGAGTAAATGCTAGCTTCTCCCCGAGGTGATTTGTCTTTGCGCTTCTCTCTCTACAGATGTTAGAGCCCTTTTTTAGTAAAGACCTGAGGTTCTTTGCTAGCACTTTGATATCCTGCTCGAATTCAATATGTGAAATAGAGGAGCCACTCTGTGACTTGGAGCACATCGCCTGGCTTTGAAGTCTGATCCAATTTTTGCTGCTCACCATTTGATGTTGAAAGGATGAGATGAAGAAAACGTACAGTTTTTGCCAGTAACTCTGCTGAGCATATGTAAGATTAAAAAAGCAAAATCCTTTGGAGGATGTACTTAGAAATGTTAAGCAGATTAATACTTTCCTATAGCTCTTTTATACAAAGATAAAATTAAATATGTGAGGAAGTCGGCGAGAGCTGCCGTCGTTATTTCCAGCATTACAATTAAGCTCGTGCGACAGCAGAGCCCCTGCTCGCTGAGGTAGCGGGGGAGAGACGGGGAGAGAGAAAGAGAGAAAAAAGAAAAAGAAAAAAGAGCAAAAAAAAGAGAGGTCTGCTGCTTGTGCATTAGCAATTACCATTGCAAAACACACTGCTAATGGCTGCTAATAAATATCTCTGCCAGAACAGTGGATTGTAAGTAAATCAGTTTAATTAATGTACTGGGCCTGTTGGATTTTCACTTTCCTGTCTGTCTGTATTTTTGTTTGTTTGTTTATTTATAATTTTTTTCCCCCCTGACATTCTTGATGTGTGTGTGTGTGTGTGTGTTTCTGTGTGTCTGTCACTCTTTTAAGGTCGGTCCTGTCAGGGCTGACAGACAGAGAGATGTTGACAGTAAAGAGAAGAGCTCTGCTGAAGTGTCTGTGGTGAAGACTAGCGGGGACAGAGCTATACATCGCAGACAAGGTTAGCCTTTCCACACACACACAATATGACACACTGCCAGTACACAAGCACAACACCTGAAGGTACACACACACAGCCCTAAGCTCTGACAAGCATACATGTACACATACAGTACAATGCAAAAATAAAGATTACAGATCTATTTATCTGTGTGAAATGTATTAGTTAGCTGTTCACAGAAATATTAGCATGTCAAAACAAGATTTTGCAGATTTTTATATTGAAGTGACTAGGGTGCAAAGGTTTTGTCACCATTCAAATGTAACTCCTTCCTCTAAAATTCACTTTTTCTTGTTATTTGTGAAATATAATAAGTGTATCTGAGTTGTATATGGATGCTGCACATGCAACTCTTCCTCAACCTCCATTGTCTGCAGTAGCTAGTAAAATATATTCAGAAAATATTCAGAAAAAACAATGGATCAGGAAAAGCACTGTGTCTACGTCAACCCGTGAATTAGTATTCATGGCTTCACCCACCTTGGCTTGTGACCGCACACAGGCAGAGCTAAAGCTGGGCAGCGACACGTCTCGTCAGACAGAAGCTCACAGCGCTAGGAACAGCAGAGCAGTTCACTCCTGTGTTATTTGTGCAAATAACACATCAGTGTTATTTATATGCTTTGCCCAGTAATTCAAAGCCAAGGAACAATTAGTTAGAATTTGTCTATAGAACACCACCAGCGAAGTAAAATTGAGATGTGTTTAAAAAGTTCTGTTTACACTAGTTAAAAGACAAAAATCACCCTGTGGTTTTGTTCCAACTCCCTGAGCGGATCTGCTACAGCTCAGCCAACAAAACCCCGGGATGGATTTTTACTTTCTGGACCTGGACTACCCTCCTCTATGTGTTTACATAGGATCTCCGGTGGATTTTGCGTTTTACAGATCCTTCTAGCATGTTTTTTACAACTACAGCTCTGTAAAAAAATTCAATGATGATGTTCTAAAATATAGTACGGTGGAAGGTGGATGATCACAAGCCATAAAACCAAGCTGAACTGCCTGAGATTTTTTCACCAGGAGTGGCATAAAATTATCCAAAAGCGGTATGTAAGACTGGTGGAGGAGAACATGCCAAGATGTATGAAAACTGTTATTAAAAACCAGGGTTGTTCCACGAAATACTGATTTCTGAACTCTTAAAACATTATGAATATGAAATGTCTACATAAAATCCAATATTTTTATTTGGAATTTGGGTGAAATGTTGTCCGTAATTTATATAATACAACAACAATGTTCATTTTACTCAAACATATAGCTATAAATAGCAAAATCAGAGAAACTGATTGCGAATTCTTTTTTTTTTTTTTTTAGAGCTGTATATTTATTATCGTACTACAGTGAATCTCTGATCGTGAACCCAGTATCGTAAATCAAATCGTCAGCTGAGTGTATCGTTACCCCCTCTCACCCTCACCCTGGATAATCACCTCTTTATAAAGGCATCCTTCTATTTAACATGAGGTGTCTGCCTTTAAACCCTTACTGCCCCTATCCATCATTCTTAGCACCCTCTCTCTCTCTCTCTCTCTCTCTCTGTCTCTCTCTCCTGCCTCTTTTCACCTTGCTTAACCATAAATACGGGGCATGTCATGTCACCGTAGGCCTGCTGTTAACAGCCTGGGAAGGCCCTTTTGTGGCAGGCTTTAGAGAGGGCACCAATCACTTCAAAGCCACCAGGAATCCTGCATACCGGGACCCTCGCCCCAACCAGCCCTCGTGTGGCTCAAACAGACCTGCATAGTTATGGTGACACTGCCACACACACCCTCACACACACAATGATTTGCTGAACATATGTTTAGTTTGTGTTTTGCCTTGGGCTATGAATCACATTAAATGAGAGCTTGAAGGGAGGCTGTAAGTGAGTGCGTGAGTGTGTGTGTGTGTGTGTCTGTATGTTTGTGGTTGGGCGGGAGAGGTGCGTGAGACTTTTTCAGCGGGGGGGCCGAGTTGTGTCGCCTAGTGACGGTCGCCAGGGGAGATGGGGGTCCATCATTAGTATGATTAGTGAGTGAGGGGAGAGAGGGGGTGGGATTGAGATTAGCAGCGTAGTGAGGATTATGGGATTAGCTATGATAATGTAACACAGCCACGGC